>NC_092255.1:518166-533166 GCF_036320965.1 Panulirus ornatus | reverse complement strand
CTCAGTCTCTAGCTGTCATGTATAATGCACCGAAACCACAGCTCCCTTTCCACATCTAGGCCCCACAACACTTTCCATGGTTTACCCCAGACGCTTCACATGCCCTGGTTCAATCCATTGACAGCACATCCATCCCGGTATACCACATCGTTACAATTCACTCTATTCCTTGCATGTCTTTCACCCTCCTGTATGTTCAGGCCCCGATCGCTCAAAATCTTTTTCGCTCCATCCTTCCACCTCCAATTTGGTCTCCCACTTCTAGTTGCCTCCATCTCTGACACATATATCCTCTTTGTCAATCTTTCCTCACTCATTCTCTCCATGTGACCAAACCATTTCAATACACCCTCTTCTGCTCTCTCAACCACACTCTTTTTATTACCACACATCTCTCTTACCCTTTCATTACTTACTTGATCAAACCACCTTAGACCACACATATTTTCCTCAAACATCTAATTTCCAACACATCCACCCTCCTCCTCACAACTCTATCTATAGCCCATGCCTCGCAACCATATAACATTGTTGGAACCACTATTCCTTCAAACATACCCATTTTTGCTCTCCGAGATAACGTTCTCGCCTTCCATACGTTCTTCAGTGCTCACAGAACCTTCGCCCCCTCCCCCACTCTGTGACTCATTTCTGCTTCCGTGGCTCCATCCGCTGCCAAATCCACTCCCAGATATCTAAAACACTCCACTTCCTCCAGTTTTTCTTCATCCAAACTTACCTCCCACTTAACTTGTCCCTCAACCCCACTGACCCTAATAACCTTGCTCTTATTCACATTTACTCTCAGTTTTCTTCTTTCACACACTTTACCAAACTCTGTCACCAACTTCTGCAGTTTTTCACCTGAATCAGCCACCAGCGCTGTTTCATCATCCACAACAGACTGCATACATGCCCCTCTCTCCAAAACTCTTGCATTCGCCTCCCTAACCACCCAATCCATAAAGAAATTAGATGACTATGGAGACATCACGCACCCCTGCCGCAAACCGACATTCACTGGGGACCAATCACTTTCCTCTCTTCCTATTCGTACACATGCCTTACATCCTTGATGAAAACATTTCACTGGTCCTAGCAACTTACCTCCCATATATATATATATATATATATATATATATATATATATATATATATATATATATATATATATATATATATATATATTTTTTTTTTTTTTTTTTTATACTTTGTCGCTGTCTCCCGCGTTTGCGAGGTAGCGCAAGGAAACAGACGAAAGAAATGGCCCAACCCCCCCCCATACACATGTACCTACACGTCCACACACGGAAATATACATACCTACACAGCTTTCCATGGTTTACCCCGGACGCTTCACATGCCTTGATTCAATCCACTGACAGCACGTCAACCCCTGTATACCACATCGCTCCAATTCACTCTATTCCTTGCCCTCCTTTCACCCTCCTGCATGTTCAGGCCCCGATCACACAAAATCCTTTTCACTCCATCTTTCCACCTCCAATTTGGTCTCCCTCTTCTCCTCGTTCCCTCCACCTCCGACACATATATCCTCTTGGTCAATCTTTCCTCACTCATTCTCTCCATGTGCCCAAACCATTTCAAAACACCCTCTTCTGCTCTCTCAACCACGCTCTTTTTATTTCCACACATCTCTCTTACCCTTACGTTACTTACTCGATCAAACCACCTCACACCACACATTGTCCTCAAACATCTCATTTCCAGCACATCCATCCTCCTGCGCACAACTCTATCCATAGCCCACGCCTCGCAACCATACAACATTGTTGGAACTACTATTCCTTCAAACATACCCATTTTTGCTTTCCGGGATAATGTTCTCGACTTCCACACATTTTTCAAGGCTCCCAAAATTTTCGCCCCCTCCCCCACCCTATGATCCACTTCCGCTTCCATGGTTCCATCCGCTGACAGATCCACTCCCAGATATCTAAAACACTTCACTTCCTCCAGTTTTTCACCATTCAAACTCACCTCCCAATTGACTTGACCCTCAACCCTACTGTACCTAATAACCTTGCTCTTATTCACATTTACTCTTAACTTTCTTCTTCCACACACTTTACCAAACTCCGTCACCAGCTTCTGCAGTTTCTCACATGAATCCGCCACCAGCGCTGTATCATCAGCGAACAACAACTGACTCACTTCCCAAGCTCTCTCATCCCCAACAGACTTCATACTTGCCCCTCTTTCCAAGACTCTTGCATTTACCTCCCTAACAACCCCATCCATAAACAAATTAAACAACCATGGAGACATCACACACCCCTGCCGCAAACCTACATTCACTGAGAACCAATCACTTTCCTCTCTTCCTACACGTACACATGCCTTACATCCTCGATAAAAACTTTTCACTGCTTCTAACAACTTGCCTCCCACACCATATATTCTTAATACCTTCCACAGAGCATCTCTATCAACTCTATCATATGCCTTCTCCAGATCCATAAATGCTACATACAAATCCATTTGCTTTTCTAAGTATTTCTCACATACATTCTTCAAAGCAAACACCTGATCCACACATCCTCTACCACTTCTGAAACCACACTGCTCTTCCCCAATCTGATGCTCTGTACATGCCTTCACCCTCTCAATCAATACCCTCCCATATAATTTACCAGGAATACTCAACAAACTTATACCTCTGTAATTTGAGCACTCACTCTTATCCCCTTTGCCTTTGTACAATGGCACTATGCACGCATTCCGCCAATCCTCAGGCACCTCACCATGAGTCATACATACATTAAATAACCTTACCAACCAGTCAACAATACAGTCACCCCCTTTTTTAATAAATTCCACTGCAATACCATCCAAACCTGCTGCCTTGCCGGCTTTCATCTTCCGCAAAGCTTTTACTACCTCTTCTCTGTTTACCAAATCATTTTCCCTAACCCTCTCACTTTGCACACCACCTCGACCCAAACACCCTATATCTGCCACTCTGTCATCAGACACATTCAACAAACCTTCAAAATACTCATTCCATCTCCTTCTCACATCACCACTACTTGTTATCACCTCCCCATTTACGCCCTTCACTGAAGTTCCCATTTGCTCCCTTGTCTTACGCACCCTATTTACCTCCTTCCAGAACATCTTTTTATTCTCCCTAAAATTTACTGATAGTCTCTCACCCCAACTCTCATTTGCCCTTTTTTTCACCTCTTGCACCTTTCTCTTGACCTCCTGTCTCTTTCTTTTATACTTCTCCCACTCAATTGCATTTTTTCCCTGCAAAAATCGTCCAAATGCCTCTCTCTTCTCTTTCACTAATACTCTTACTTCTTCATCCCACCACTCACTACCCTTTCTAAACAGCCCACCTCCCACTCTTCTCATGCCACAAGCATCTTTTGCGCAATCCATCACTGATTCCCTAAATACATCCCTATATATATTTTTTTTTTTTTTTTTTTTTTTACTTTGTCGCTGTCTCCCGCGTTTGCGAGGTAGCGCAAGGAAACAGACGAAAGAAATGACCCAACCCCCCCCCATACACATGTACATACACACGTCCACACACGCAAATATACATACCTACACAGCTTTCCATGGTTTACCCCAGACGCTTCACATGCCTTGATTCAATCCACTGACAGCACGTCAACCCCTGTATACCACATCGCTCCAATTCACTCTATTCCTTGCCCTCCTTTCACCCTCCTGCATGTTCAGGCCCCGATCACACAAAATCTTTTTCACTCCATCTTTCCACCTCCAATTTGGTCTCCCTCTTCTCCTCGTTCCCTCCACCTCCGACACATATATCCTCTTGGTCAATCTTTCCTCACTCATTCTCTCCATGTGCCCAAACCATTTCAAAACACCCTCTTCTGCTCTCTCAACCACGCTCTTTTTATTTCCACACATCTCTCTTACCCTTACGTTACTTACTCGATCAAACCACCTCACACCACACATTGTCCTCAAACATCTCATTTCCAGCACATCCATCCTCCTACGCACAACTCTATCCATAGCCCACGCCTCGCAACCATACAACATTGTTGGAACTACTATTCCTTCAAACATACCCATTTTTGCTTTCCGGGATAATGTTCTTGACTTCCACACATTTTTCAAGGCTCCCAAAATTTTCGCCCCCTCCCCCACCCTATGATCCACTTCCGCTTCCATGGTTCCATCCGCTGACAGATCCACTCCCAGATATCTAAAACACTTCACTTCCTCCAGCCTCTCACCATTCAAACTCACCTCCCAATTGACTTGACCCTCAACCCTACTGTACCTAATAACCTTGCTCTTATTGACATTTACTCTTAACTTTCTTCTTCCACACACTTTACCAAACTCCGTCACCAGCTTCTGCAGTTTCTCACATGAATCCGCCACCAGCGCTGTATCATCAGCGAACAACAACTGACTCACTTCCCAAGCTCTCTCATCCCCAACAGACTTCATACTTGCCCCTCTTTCCAAAACTCTTGCATTTACCTCCCTAACAACCCCATCCATAAACATATATATATATATATATATATATATATAGGCCCATAGCCTAGCGGTAGATTCCCGCCTGTTGCACAGGGGTCCAGGGTTCGATAATGGCTGTTGGAGGTTTGGATGATATATATATATATATATATATATATATATATATATATATATATATATATATATATATATATATATTGCATACGCTTTTTTGTTAAGACAGGCTGGAAATCTTTCCCTTTTTGCATTTCAATTTCTAAAAAGGGAAACAGGAGGAGTCAAGCGAGGAGTGCTCATCCTCCTCGAAGGCTCACATTGGGGTGCCTGAATGTGTGTGGATGTAACCAAGATGAAAAAGGAGAGATAGGTAGTATGTTTGAGGAAAAAAAATCTGAATGTTCTGGCTCTGAGTGAGACGAAGCTCAAGGGTAAAGGGGAAGAGTGGTTTGGAAAAGTCTTGGTAATAAAGTCAAGGATTGGTGAGAGGACAATAGCTAAGGAAGAGTTGTGGGAGTTTTGGATAGATTGTAAGAAAGTAAATTCTAGGTTGATATGAGTAAAACTGAAAGTGGAAGGAGAGAAATGGGTGACTATTGGTGCTTATGCACCTGGTCATGAGAAGAATGATCATGAGAGGCAAGTGTTTTCGGAGCAGCTGAGTGAGTGTGTCAGCAGCTTCGGTGCCCAAGACCGGGTAGTAGTAATGGGTGATTTAAATGCGAAGGTGAATAATGTCGCAGTTGAGGGTATGATTGGTGTACATGAATTCAGTGTTGTGAATGGAAATGGTGAAGAGCTTGTGAATTTGTGTGCAGAGGTAAGATTGGTGAGTGGGAATACCTGGTTTAAAAAGAGATATACATAGGTATACGTAGGTAAGTAAGATAGATGATCAAAAGGCATTGTTACATCACGTGTTAATTGATAGGCGTGTAAAAGAGAGACTTTTGGATGCTAATGTGCTGAGAGGGGCAGCTGGTAGGATGTCTGATCACTATCTTGTAACGCGAAGGCCAAGATTTGTACGGGTTTTCAAAAGAGAAGAGAGAACGTTGGGAGGAAGAGAGTGGTGAGAGAAAGTGAGCTTGGAAAGGAGACTTGTATAAGGAAGTACCTAGAGAGATTGAGTGCGGAATGGCAAAAGGTGAGAGCAAATGACGTGAGGGGAGTGGGTGAGGAATGAAATGAATTTAGGGAACAGTGATGAAATGTGCAAAAGATGCATGTAGCATGAGAAAGCTGGGATGTAGGCAAATTAGAAAGGGTAGCGAGTGGTGGGATGAAGAAGTAAAGTTGTTAGTTAAAGAGAAAAGAAAGGCGTTTGGACGATTCTTGCAAGGAAGGAGTGCAAACGACTGGGAGATGCATAACAGAAAGCGGCAGGAGGTCAGCAGGAAGGTGAGGGGTTGAAAAAGAGGGCAAATGAGAGTTGGGTTGAAAGAGCATCATTAAGCTTAAGGGAGAATAGAATGATGTTTTGGAAGATAATAAAGTGCGTAAGACAAGAGAACAAATGGGAACATTAGTGAAGGGGGAAAGGAGGGAAGTGATAACAGGTAATGATGAAGTGAGAGGGAGATGGAGTGAGTATTTTGAAAGTTTGTTGAATGTGTTTGATGATATAGTGGCAGATTTAAGGTGTTTTGATCGGGGTGGTGGGCGAAGTGAAAGGGTCAGGGAGAATGGCTCAGTGAGGAGAGCAGAGGTGGCGAAAGCCTTGCGAAAGATGAAATCCGGCAAGGTGGCGGGTTTGGATGGTATTGCTGTAGAATTTATTAAGTAAGGGGGTGACTGTGTTGTTGAGTTGTTGGTAAGAGCATTCATTGTATGCATGGATCATATTGCAGTGTCTGAGGATTGGTGAAATGCACGTATAGTGCCGTTATTCAAAGGCAAAGGGGATAAAGATGAGTGTTTAACCTCTAGAGGCATAAGTTTGTTGAGTATTTCTGGAAAATTGTATGGGAGGGTATCAATTGAGAGGGTGAAGGCATGTACAGAGCATCAGATTGGGGAGAAGCAGTATGGTTTCAGAAGTGGTAAAGGATGTGTCGATCAGGTGTTTCCATTAAAGAATGTGTGTGAAAAATACTCAGAAAAACAAATGGATTTGCATGTAGCTTTCATGGATGCTTTGTGGAAAGTATTAATAGTATATGGTGTGGGAGGTAAGTTGCTAGAAGCAGTGAAAAGTTTTTATCAGTGATGTAAAACATGTGTACGAGTTGGAAGAGAGGAGAGTGATTGGTTCTCAGTGAAGTTCGGTCTGCGGCAGGGGTGTGTAATATCACCATGGTTGTTTAATTTGTTTATAGATAGGGTGGTTGGGGAGGTAAATGCAAGAGTTTTGGAGAGAGGGGCGAGTATGCAGTTTGTTGGGGATGAGAGGGCCTGGGAAGTGAGTCAGTTGTTGTTCGCCGATGATACAGCACTGATTCGAGTGAGAAACTGCAGAAGTTAGTGACTGAGTATGGAAAAGGGTGTGAAAGGGTAAAGTTGAGAGTAAATGTGAATAAGAGTAAGGTTATTAGGTTCGGCTGGGTTGAGGAACAAGTTAGTTGGGATGTGGATTTAAATGGAGGATATTTTGGAGGAAGTTAAGTGCTTTAGATACCTGGGAGTAGACTTAACAGCGAATGGAACCGTGGAAACGGAAGTGATTCACAGGGTAGGGGAGTTAAGGGAGCGATGAAGAATGTGTGGAAAGAGAGAGCGTTATTTTGGAGAGCTAAAATGGATATGTTCGAAGGAGTAGTGGTTCCAAGAATAGTATATGGTTGCGAGGCATTGGCTATAGATGGGGTTTTACAGAGGAGGGTGGATGTGTTAGAAATGAAATGTTTGAGAACAATATGTGGTGTGAGGTGGTTTGATCAAGTAAGTAGTGAAAGGGTAAGAGAGATGTGTGGTAAGAAAAAGAGTGTGATTGAGAGAGCAGAAGAGGGTGTGTTGAAATGGTTTGGAAATATGGAGAGAATGAGTGAGGAAAGGTCGACAAAGAGGATATGTGTGTCAGAGTTGGAGCGAAAAAGGAGAAGCGGGAAACCAAATTGGAGGTGGAAGGATGGAGTGAAAAAACTTCTGGGTGATCGGGGCCTGAATATATAGGAGGGTGAGAGGCGTTCAAGGTATAGGGTAAATTGGAACGATGTGGTGTACTGGAGTCAACGTGCTAGTGAACCATGTGAAACGTCTGGGGTAAACCATGGAAAGGTCTTTAGGGCCTGAATGGATAGGGAAATGTGGTTTCGGTGCATTACACATGACAGCTAGAAGCTGTGTGTGAACGAATGTGGCCTTTTTTGTCTGTTTTCCTATTGCTACTTCGCTGAAGCTTGGGGCAGCTTGGGGAAGCTTGGGGTTGTTTCCTGACCCCCATCACCACAGCATCCTACACCATCCTGACCTTAGCACCACATCCTACACCACACTGACATTAGCACTACACCCTACACCTTCCTGGCCCCAGCACCATACCTTACACCACCCTAACCCCAGCACCGCACACTACACCATCCTGACCCCACCACCACGCCCTACACTCCACTGACCTAGCACCACACTCTACACCGTCTTGACCCCAGCACCACACCCTACACCACACTAACCCCAGCACCGCACCCTAACCTAACTCTGTAGTTTCCTAAAACATCAAGTTATCTGTAGAGTTCTCTGCCAGACATATATTCCTGGAGACACAATATTCTAATATGGTTGAACAATTCCATGCCCAGTCCCTCTGTCTCGCCCACTATGGACTACGATAGAGAACCTCTGTGATGCATTTTACCTTCTTTTGGCCACTTGTGGTGACAACGCCTTGTCGGGCTCTACCCTTCAACTTATTATTATGCATTAAATCAACTGGGTCGTGGGGTTACACCCAGCAGGCGGAGCTTACAAGCATATATGACTAATGCCGTAAACGGTGCCACCTTCAGCTGATCACACGCTATATAACTTACCAATATCGCCAATGTCCTCGTGGCTATATAAACATGTAAGTGGATATGAAAAAATAAATAAATATATATATATATATATATATATACATATTTTTTTTTCGGTGTCTCCCGCGTTTGCGAGGTAGCGCAAGGAAACAGACGAAAGAAATGGCCAAACCCACCCCCATACACATGTATATACATACGTCCACACACGCAAATATACATACCTACACAGCTTTCCATGGTTTACCCCAGACGCTTCACATGCCCTGATTCAATCCACTGACAGCACGTCAACCCCGGTATACCACATCGATCCAATTCACTCTATTTCTTGCCCTCCTTTCACCCTCCTGCATGTTCAGGCCCCGATCACACAAAATCTTTTTCACTCCATCTTTCCACCTCCAATTTGGTCTCCCTCTTCTCCTCGTTCCCTCCACCTCCGACACATATATCCTCTTGGTCAATCTTTCCTCACTCATTCTCTCCATGTGCCCAAACCATTTCAAAACACCCTCTTCTGCTCTCTCAACCACGCTCTTTTTATTTCCACACATCTCTCTTACCCTTACGTTACTTACTCGATCAAACCACCTCACACCACACATTGTCCTCAAACATCTCATTTCCAGCACATCCATCCTCCTGCGCACAACTCTACCTATAGCCCACGCCTCGCAACCGTACAACATTGTTGGAACCACTATTCCTTCAGACATACCCATCTTTGCTTTCCGAGATAATGTTCTCGACTTCCACACATTCTTCAAGGCTCCCAGAATTTTCGCCCCCTCCCCCACCCTATGATCCACTTCCGCTTCCATGGTTCCATCCGCTGCCAGATCCACTCCCAGATATCTAAAACACTTTACTTCCTCCAGCTTTTCTCCATTCAAACTTACCTCCCAATTGACTTGACCCTCAACCCTACTGTACCTAATAACCTTGCTCTTATTCACATTTACTCTTAACTTTCTTCTTTCACACACTTTACCAAACTCAGTCACCAGCTTCTGCAGTTTCTCACATGATTCAGCCACCAGCGCTGTATCATCAGCGAACAACAAGTGACTCACTTCCCAAGCTCTCTCATCCACAACAGACTTCATACTTGCCCCTCTTTCCAAAACTCTTGCATTCACCTCCCTAACAACCCCATCCATAAACAAATTAAACAACCATGGAGACATCACACACCCCTGCCGCAAACCTACATTCACTGAGAACCAATCACTTTCCTCTCTTCCTACACGTGCACATGCCTTACATCCTCGATAAAAATTTTTCACTGCTTCTAACAACTTGCCTCCCACACCATATATTCCTAATACCTTCCACAGAGCATCTCTATCAACTCTATCATATGCCTTCTCCAGATCCATAAATGCTACATACAAATCCATTTGCTTTTCTAAGTATTTCTCACATACATTCTTCAAAGCAAACACCTGATCCACACATCCTCTACCACTTCTGAAACCACACTGCTCTTCCCCAATCTGATGCTCTGTACATGCCTTCACCCTCTCAATCAATACCCTCCCATGTAATTTACCAGGAATACTCAACAAACTTATACCTCTGTAATTTGAGCACTCACTCTTATCCCCTTTGCCTTTGTACAATGGCACTATGCACGCATTCCGCCAATCCTCAGGCACCTCACCATGAGTCATACATACATTAAATAACCTTACCAACCAGTCAATAATACAGTCACCCCCTTTTTTAATAAATTCTACTGCAATACCATCCAAACCTGCTGCCTTGCCGGCTTTCATCTCCCGCAAAGCTTTTACTACCTCTTCTCTGTTTGCCAAATCATTTTCCCTAACCCTTTCACTTTGCGCACCACCTCGACCAAAACACCCTATATCTGCCACTCTATCAACAAACCTTCAAAATACTCACTCCATCTCCTTCTCACATCACCACTACTTGTTTTCACCTCCCTATTTGCGCCCTTCACTGAAGTTCCCATTTGCTCCCTTGTCTTACGCATTTTATTTACCTCCTTCCAGAACATCTTTTTATTCTCCCTAAAATCTAATGATACTCTCTCACCCCAACTCTCATTTGCCCTATTTTTCACCTCTTGCACCTTTCTCTTGACCTCCTGTCTCTTTCTTTTATACATCTCCCACTCAATTGCATTTTTTCCCTGCAAAAATCGTCCAAATGCCTCTCTCTTCTCTTTCACTAATAATCTTACTTCTTCATCCCACCACTCACTACCCTTTCCAACCAACCCACCTCCCACTCTTCTCATGCCACAAGCATCTTTTGCGCAATCCATCACTGATTCCCTAAATACATCCCATTCCTCCCCCACTCCCCTTACTTCCATTGTTCTCACCTTTTTCCATTCTGTACTCAGTCTCTCCTGGTACTTCCTCACACAAGTCTCCTTCCCAAGCTCACTTACTCTCACGACCCTCTTCACCCCAACATTCACTCCTCTTTTCTGAAAACCTATACAAATCTTCACCTTAGCCTCCACAAGATAATGATCAGATATATATATATATATATATATATATATATATATATATATATATATATATATATATATATATATATATATATATACATACATATATTCTTGGGGATAGGAGACAAGGAATACTTCCCTCGTATTCCCCGCATGTCGATGAAGGCGACTGAAAGAGGCGGGATCCCTGAGGATAGGGAAGATCAATATTCCCTGCGTATTCCCGATTTTCGTAAAGGGCAATTAAAGGTGCAAGGAGAGGGGAAGGGGAAGGGGGGTGCTGCATGTGTATAGGTGTAACCAAGAAGAGAACAAGGTAGAGACAGGTACAGTAGCATGTTTCAGGAGAGGGGCGTAGATGTTCCAGCTCTGACCGAGACAAAGCTTAATGGTAAAGGAGTGGAATGGTTCGGGAATGTTCTGGGGTAAAGTCAGGGGTTAGCGTAAGGCGTGGGCCAAGGAAGGGGTAGCACTGCCACTGGGTGAGTAGTGGGAATGTGTGAGAGACTGTAAGGAATAAACTCACTTCCTTAAAAGTGATATTGACTTACGAGAGGTAGGTGATAATAACGCTGGTGTACCTGAGAAAGAGAAGACTTTCAAGGAAGAGAGGCGAGTGTTTTGGGAGGGGATGCAAGGGATCGACTGTTAGTGATGGGTGATTTAAATACAAGAATGGATAATGCGGCGGCACTCCAGTTGTGAATAAAAATGATGTGCATAGGGATGCGAAGTTATGTGTCTAGTGCTGAGGGTTAGAAAGTAAGTGTTCAGTGCCGAGGGCTGGAATGTGTGTCTATTGCTCAGGGCTGGGAAGTGTATCAAATACTAAGAGCTAAGCAGCGTGTTGGTCGATGAAGACTGAGAAGTGCGTTAAGTTCTGAGGGCTGAAAAGTGTGTTAAGTACTGAAGGCTGTGAAGAGTGTCGATTGCTGAGGGCTAGGAAGTAAATGTCGAGCAGTGAAGCCTGGGAAGTGAGCTGAGTGGGAGGGTTCGAAAGTGTGTATCGAGTGCGGAGAGCTGGAAAGTGTGTCGAGTGCCAAATGCTTGGAAATATGTCTATTACTGAGGACTAGGAAGTGTGTCTCAAGTGCTGGGGACTGGTATGTGTGTCAAGTGCTGAGGCTGGGTATCGTGAGTCGAGTGCTGAGGGCTGGGATGAGTGCATCAAGTGCTGAGGGTTGGAAAGTAGGTGTCGTGTGCTGAGTACTGGGAAGTGTGTCGAGTGCTGAAGGCTGCAAAGTATGCCGAGGCTGAGGGCCGGAAAGTGCGTCGAGTACTGAGGGCTGGGAAGTGTGTCAGTTATTGAGGATAGGATATGAGTCGAGTGCTGAGGACTGGAAAATGATATCGAGTGTCTAAGGATAAGAAGTGTTGTCGAGTGCTTGGGGCTGGGAACAATACATCGAATAATAAGGGTTGTAAAGCTTATGTCAAGTGCTGAAGGCTGGGAAGTGTGTCTAATGCTGAGGACTGGAAAATGTGTCGAGTACCGAGGGCAGGGAAGTATGTCGATTACTGAGGACCAGGTAGTGTGCGTCGAGCTCTTAGGACTTTGAAGTGAGTCAAAAGCTGAGGGCTGGGAAGTGTGAGTCTACTTCTGTGGGCTGGGAAATGTTTGTCGAGTTTTGAGGGCTGGGAAGTGTGTCGATTATCCAGGGCTATGAAGTGTGCGCTGAGTGCTGAAGACTGGGAATTTTATCGAGTGCTAAGGGCTGGGAAGTTTGTATCAATTGATGTGGGCTGGAAATTGTGTGTCGAGTGATTAAGGCTGGGAGGTGTGTCGAATACTGAGTGCTAAGCAGTGTGTTGAGTGCTTAAAGCTGGAAAGTGTGTCGTGCGCTGAAAAGAAGTATGTCAGTGCTGAGGGAAGCGTATGTCGAGTGCTGAGGGCTGGAAAGTGTATTATGTGCTGAGAGTTTGGAAGTGTGTAATAATCGAGTGCTGAGGCCTCGGAAGTGTGTCGGGTGATGAGGGCTGGGAAGTGTGTGTCGGGTGATGAGGGCTGGGAAGTGTGTGTCGGGTGATGAGGGCTGGGAAGTGTGTGTCGGGTGATGAGGGCTGGGAAGTGTGTGTCGGGTGATGAGGGCTGGGTAGTGTGTGTCGGGTGATGAGGGCTGGGAAGTGTGTGTCGGGTGATGAGGGCTGGGTAGTGTGTGTCGGGTGATGAGGGCTGGGAAGTGTGTGTCGGGTGATGAGGGCTGGGAAGTGTGTGTCGGGTGATGAGGGCTGGGTAGTGTGTGTCGGGTGATGAGGGCTGGGAAGTGTGTGTCGGGTGATGAGGGCTGGGAAGTGTGTGTCGGGTGATGAGGGCTGGGAAGTGTGTGTCGGGTGATGAGGGCTGGGTAGTGTGTGTCGGGTGATGAGGGCTGGGAAGTGTGTGTCAGGTGATGAGGGCTGGGAAGTGTGTGTCGGGTGATGAGGGCTGGGTAGTGTGTGTCGGGTGATGAGGGCTGGGAAGTGTGTGTCGGGTGATGAGGGCTGGGAAGTGTGTGTCGGGTGATGAGGGCTGGGTAGTGTGTGTCGGGTGATGAGGGCTGGGAAGTGTGTGTCAGGTGATGAGGGCTGGGAAGTGTGTGTCGGGTGATGAGGGCTGGGTAGTGTGTGTCGGGTGATGAGGGCTGGGAAGTGTGTGTCGGGTGATGAGGGCTGGGAAGTGTGTGTCGGGTGATGAGGGCTGGGTAGTGTGTGTCGGGTGATGAGGGCTGGGAAGTGTGTCGGGTGTAGAGAGCTGGGAAGTGTGTCTCGATTGCTGAGGGCTGGAAAGTGTGTCGAGTGCTGAGGGTTGGGAAGTGTGTCGAGAGCTGAGGGTTAGGAAGAGTGTGTCGAGTGCTAGGGGCTGGAGAGTGTGTGTAAGGTGCAGAGAACTGGGAAGTGTGCGACGAGTGCTGAGAGCTTCCTCCTTCTCTTCCATCTCCTCCTCCTCCTCCTCCTCCTCCTCCTTCTTCTCTTTTGCCTCCTCCTCCTCCTTTTCCTCTACCCCCCCCCCCCCTCCTTCTCCTCTTCCTCCTCCATCTCCTCTGCATCCTCCTTCTCTTCCTCCTCGTCCTTTTCTTCCTCCTCGTTCTCTGCTTCCTCATTCTCCTCCTTTTCCTCTGCCTCTTCCTTCTCCTCCTCCTCCTCCTCCTCCTCCTCCTCCTCCTTCTGCTCTTCCTGTTCTAAGGAAAACATTATCCTGCTCTCTACCTTTAACACCACCAGCTCCTACTTCAACAACACCTTCTTCAATATCACAACCTCATTCTTCAATATCACAACCAACCCCTCCCATGTCACAAATTTTCCTAGTATTCTCCACGACCCCTGCCACCACTACACACCACTGCCTCCTGGTCAGGGTCGTCTGGCCCTTCCTTTCATCTTACAGACAAGCCCACCACCTCCAACCCCTTATCATTTAGTCATCATCATCATCATCATCATCGTCATCATCATCATCATCATCAATCATTATCATCATTACTGTCATCGCCGTCAATATCGTCTTCATCATCACCATCATCAACACCATTATCCTTTTCATCATCATCATAATCATTATCATTATCATCATCTTTATCACTGTTATCATTATCATCATCATCATATTCATTACAATGATCATCATTATCATAACCATTATCAGCAGTATCACTATCATCACCATTCTTATCACTGTCATCATTATCATTATGATCATCATCACCATTGTCATCATAATTATCATAATAATGATAATGATAATGATAGTAATTGTTATAATCATTATCATCATAACAATTATCATTAACAATCATTATCATTATCATCATCATCATCATCAGAGCCATTATCACTATCATTATCAACATCATTACCATCATTAATATTATCACTAGCATCATTATTACCATCATTATTATCGTGATCATTATTACAATATCTTTATCATTACGATCATCACCATCATCATTATCATTTTAGCGGGGGGATTTGAAATTGGTGTCAATGAGAAGGACACAAAAACACATGAAACGACAACAACAACAACAACAACAACAACAACAACAGTGTTTCCTTGGTTAGGTACAAAAGATGAACCAG